>NC_056748.1:930931830-930959330 GCF_019279795.1 Protopterus annectens | reverse complement strand
TTTATGTAAGCAATCTCCTGCCAAAGATAGTCCAACATCTGGCCAGTATACCAAAGCTTTCAACTCTTATATATGCTGTATGTCACATGTATGCTCCCCATGCAAGACTTAGGGCATAAAGTTAACATACGGATGCCAATACTCAGAACTGAAATAACCCCAGGAGGAGTAGAATACCTTCAGGGACAAAGAGGAACATGTGGATCCAGAAGGAAAAATAAAGAAGGAAGAATGGATGAGGGTGCCTTGGCCAGGAGGGTATCAGAACAAAGGGCAAGAGTCAGGACAGAGAGGAGAGAGGGGGAAATATGGAGTAAGCAACTAGTGCAACGGTGAAGAGAAGGACATCTACTGTTATGGTAAGATTTTATACAACTGTTCTATACCCTTCCAGATCACTTTTTTAGTATTCTTCACATAAGTAATTCACCAAACCAACAAACTTCAAAAAGCACATGAAAATAGATGCCAAACTGCTCAGGTCAGTCCAACAAAACAATCTGTTTTATTCACAAATAATCTATATCCACTTTCGTTCCATACAATGTGGAACTTTTTCAGATAAAAAGTACAAAACCACAAACCTTTTAAATACCTGTTGGAGTAAAATCATGTGTTGTAAATAATTAAATCCTTAAAGCCACAGTTACATAATGCACCAGTGTAGACAAGTAATAAGAGCACAGCTAAAAGCATAGTTAGAAAACATTCACTTCAATTCCATAATGTTGTTAAAATAAAATAAAACAGTGTAATAAAACCCTTTGTTTTAAAAATAACTAAAAGTATAAAAATTGTTGGTTAACATCACATTTCAAGGGCTTTCAATTTTAAAAGTGTATTTAATAGTTTAACGACTATTTATATGTTTTTTATATTTTGTTATATATGTTGTTATACACTACATTGTATATGAACATTTTCAGTAACAGCATTTTTAACTAAATTTTCTTAGTATGATTAGTAAGTCAGGGATGAATTCTATACAGGGGAGATTGTATTGCTTTTATTCATGCCTTAATTAACTGAAGAGGTCTAATGGACAAATTTGTCACATGATGTACTTGAAATATTTAAAGAGTGTCTTGAATGTGTTTAGTTATCTGAAGAAGTCTGGCCACTGTGCTGGACGAAAAGTGCTTAAGGAAACTTGTTTTATTTTATTAAATAGAGTTCTGTGGTTTTCTAGTTACCGGCTGCTATTTATTTGTTTTTTATTTCATTGAGAAATAGAAATGAGTTCCAGTATAACTGCTAAAACAATTTCCTTTTTTCTAGGTGTAACTGCCACGGACCACCCCTAGGGCTTTGCTCAACCTGTTCTAAAACCACACATTTAAAAGAATGGGTTGTAAAATTATTAATATGTTTAAAAAAGAGGGTGTGTGTTCCTTTTTTCCCCTAATATCATATATGTGCTCATAAATACACTCAGACAATTTCCTCTCTGTTTTACCGATATAAAAACTAATGCATTATTGACATAGAGTTGTGTAAACCAATCCAGCAATATTAGAGTCATATTTATTCTTCATGTAAAAATACACCCAGAAATTACAAATTGGTGACCTACTAATATTTACTTACAATATTTACACCTCCTACATTTGCTTATGGAAGGATTGTTTCTATCTGTTCTAATCTCCCCCTCAAAAATGCTTTTAAGTTTATTACCTCTCCTAAATACAAAAATAGGTTCACCCCAACTTTCTTAGAAATGTTATTATCCTCCTGCAAAATTTCCCAATTCTTCTTAATAAAGTTTTTACACCACTTTCACGTTGAATGTAGAAATAAAAGAGTTTTTATAACACACATTTTCATATTTACTGATTTCTGATTCAGTTAATATACTAGTACCATTTCTAAAATTCCCCAATAGTAAAAATACCATTTTTCTTCTTAGTCTTAACTTTCAGTATGAGTTCAGCAACCATGGTCTCCGGGTAGCCCTTTTCATGAACATACCCTTCAGATTAAGGCACTCATCCTCAAAGTGACCCTCAAGTGAGGTCATTTGTGCCACCCTGACCAACTAGCCTTTATCTACTGCCTTCTTTTGAAAGAAGGGGTGTGAGCTGGTAAAATGAAAGAAGGTATTTGAGTAGGTTGGTTTCCTGTAAATATGAGAGGTGTATCTTTTAATCATGAGATCCTTATTTAATAGAACATCCAAGTATGGTGTATTCAAATCTCCTATTTGGTGGGTGAAAACCAAAACATCAGTGCTGCCTTTAATATATTCAATGAATAGGGGAATGTCCTTGATTTTCCCCTGCCACACAATAATGATGTCGTCTAGGTAGTGAAGGTAAAGACCAAAATATTTTGCATAATCACAATCGTGAAGGTATAAAAACTCCCATTACAACATGACAATATTAGCAAAGAGAGAACCGCAGGGAGACCCCATTGCTACTCCCTCCTTCTGGAGAAAAATTTGGCCATCAAAAAATATAAAATTATTTCTAAGAATTAAGTCCCGAGCTCTTCATACAAGTTTATTCTGTTCTGACGTATTCTTTTTCTCAAAAGGTACATGCTAAACCATAAAATACCTTACTCATGAAGAATAACTGTATTTAGATTATGTCTATAGTGATGAAAATGTCTTCAGCATTAAAATCCAGTTCATTAATTTTTCCAAGAAAGTGCCATGAGTCCCTACAAACACTCATCTACCAAAATATGTTTCAAATTTATGTCCAGAAAGGTGGTAATAGATTTTCTACCATCAACAATTGCCTGCTGGATATCCTTATGTAGCTTAGGTATTCCAAAAATAGTTGGAAGGACAAGAAATGGTATATTCAAGAAATTGTATTCATCCATTGAAATCTGCCCACCAATAAATATATACTTAAATTGTACACTAATGCCATGATAGGCTGTATTCAATTGACTGCTGTTCGCTAATAAGTCTCTCCATTAAGAATATCCTTCATTCTTATATTATATTAAAAATTCTCCATAATAACAACCCCACCCCCCCTTGTCCAGTCTCATGATCTGGATTTTTTGTGTTTTTAAATACTCAAGCAGCTCTAGCTCTTCTCTCGAGATATGTTTTTTTGAATAAGTTCTTTTATCCTAAAAGTTCCTCAAATCAAGCTTACAGATTCTCTCCAAGTTAATCAAAGCCAGATTGGGGTGGTTTAAAAGTACTAGCAAGTTTTAATAAATTATTGTTAAAACAAGTATAATTAAACACAATTTTGAAATTAAGTTTACGTAAAAAAACTTAAAATTGACTAAGAGATCAGGCATGTTTGAGTTCCTAGTAGGAACAAACATCAAATCTGTTGAGAACAGGTTAGCAAAGGCAGTGTCAACATCCATTTCAGTGAAATTACAAACTTTGAAATCACCTTCTGTATTTAAAACAAACCTGCACTTACTTGTTTCATTATCACATAACAGCTCAATGGCATTTTCTTCAGCTAAAATGTTCAGAAATATGCTTCTAAATAACTCAATCTGACTTAACTGGTCTGAGATGGTTTTAGAGCAAGAAAATTCAACTGGACCTTCAGGGTGGGTGTGCAGGATTTGCATAAATACAAATGGTGCCACTAAATCTCCTTCAGTAAAAGTAATAACCTCCTCCAGCCTTGATTTTGTCAACTGGATTGGTTGGTCAGGGGAGGCCTGTTATAGTAGAACAAATTTGATTGGTTCCTCAAGGTGGGTGTAAGAAGCTCTGGGGAACACCATTAGTCTCTTCTGTTTAAATTTTTTATTTGCTCCAATCTCCTCAGTGGCTGAAAATCTGAAGAGCCCTGACTGTATTCCAATTGTTGTGTGGATGAATTCTGCCTATAATCAGTCATAGATCTGCTATGTTTGCTGGAAAAATTATTAGGTCTATAGTAGTTAAAACCATTAGAAGTACCAAAATTTGATTGCTCAAACCCTTTCCTCCCCTAGGTCTGGGACTCAGGTGGGTTTGGATAAGCATTTGGTCCAACTATTTAACCTAGTCATGTCCCAGTTTCTTAATTTTAGTTGCTTTTATCTTCTGCAATTGTTAATTAATACTGCTGAAGATATGAGCATGCTCAGAATTAAAGTTCTCCTACTATAAATCCTATTTAATTGAACAGTCCAATCTACTGTTATTCTGCAGAAGTGGGTGGTGTTTTATGGTTTACTGAGTATCCTTTGAGAACAGGAATAGGACAGGACAGAATAAACTTGCATGAACAGCTCTTGGACTTGATTCTTGAAAATAATTTAATATATTTTTTGATGGCCAAAGTTTTCCCCAGATGGAGGGAGTAGCAATGGGGTCTCCTTGTGGCTCTCTCTCTATTTTAATATTGTTATGTTGTAGTGGGAGTTTTTATACCTTCACAATTGTGATCATGCAAAATATTTTGGCCTTTACTTCCACTACCTAGATAATATCTTTATTGTGTGGCAGGGGAAAAGCTAGGACATTCCCCTGTTCATTGAATATATTAATGGTAACACTGATTTTCTGTTTTTCACCCACCAAATAGGAGATTTTAATCTACCATACTTGGATGTTCAATTAAATAAGGATCTCATGATTAATAGATACACCTCTCATATTTACAGGAAACCAATCTACTCAAATAACTTCCTTCATTTTACCAGCTCACACCCTTCTGTCAAAAGAAGGCAATAGTTAAAGGCCAGTTGGTCAGGGAGCCACGAATAATCTCACTTGAGGGTCACTTTGAGGATGAGTGCCTTAATCTGAAGGGTATGTTCATGAAAAGGGGCTACCCAGAGACCATGGTTGATGAATTTGTACTGGAAGTTAAGACTAAGAGGGAAAAATTGTATTTTTTTTACTGTTTTGGGGGAATTTTAGAAATGGTGCTAGTGTATTAACTTAATCAGAGACCAGTAAAGATGAAAATGTGTGTTATAAGAACTCTTTTATTTCTACATTCACCTTGGAAAGTGATGTTGTAAATAACAGTATTAAGAAGAATTGATATTAACATTTCTAAGAAAGTTGGGAATTAACCAATTTTCATATTTTGGAGAGGTAATAACTTTAAAAGCATTTCTGAAGCGGGGAATTAGAACAAATATTAACAACCCTTCCATGAACAAATGCAGGAGGCGCAAATATTGTGAGTACATATTAGTAGGTCACTAATTTGTAATTTGTGGGTATACTTTTAAGAAAAAAATTGACTGTAATAGTGCTGTATTGGTTTATGCAACTCTATCTCAAGAACGCATTAGTTTTTATATTGATAAAACAGACATAAAACTGAGTGAGCATATTTAAGAGCACATATATGACATTAGGAATAAAAGGAACACAGCCACTCTTTTTAAACATCAAAAACACATACAAGGCATCAAAGATTCTAACAAACCCAGCTCAAACAACTTGCAACATAATATTAGCGCTTTTGTTTTATTTTATAAGATTTCTTCAGATGAAATGAACCAAACACATACTGTTGAGATACAATTCTAAAAGGTCATGTGACAACTTTTTTAAATCAGGTGATCAATTTAAAAGCATGTGACAGCTGAATCCCCTGAACAAATCATTCATTAAAGCAACATATTCAGTAAGTTAAAAATTGAAGTAAACATAACTCAAAGCTGAATATATGAATACATAAACCTGTAAACTTTCTTTTTCCATACAATAATAAATAGTTTTATGTAAGAGCAATCATTAAATAGTAAATGCTATACTGAAAAAATCTGTCTGATAAAAAAGGTAGCAATTTCATCTTTCTAAAGCTCTTAATTTTAAAAGACGGCTAATAGAAATTTGGTCACTAATCCCTGGCCAAGAACTTGCATTAAATGTAAGCTGCCAATATTACTCATGTTCTTCTGACGTAGGTTACCATGAGCCGCCACATTCACTAGGGGTTACCTTTTTCATAATTACAAATTTAAAGCCGTGGTCTGCCCATTCCATTAAGCGTTTGGTTAGGATATTGTTTGTTTTCCTTTTCTTAATATTGTATAGATGTTCAGCAATTCTTTCTTTGAACTTGCACTCAGTTTTGCACTATGTAGAAAACAGGGCAGTGTTGACCGAGTGCGGCATATACTACCCCTCCTTTTATGAAAAATGTAAAGTTGTTTATAACAAACTGAATAATGCCTTGTATAAACATTCTGTAAATTGTATTGGACATAAAAGGTTCACTTTCACTATTTTGGATATAATAAAAGAATATTTAGGAGGTGGTGATTTTAAGAACTAGGTGGAAAAAAGGGAGGTTGAGTGGCAGGTTCATTTAGCTGCCCATTATCCACCTGGTGTCAATGAGAACATTAATATAAAATGTTTTTATTAGAAAGTTGGCTATTTAATATCTGAAACTTAAAGAGTTAATACTTTCCTTTCAATGTGTTTTATTGGTATCTCATTTATCAATTGAGTGTTCTAATTGGTTGTGATTTTTTATTGGATACTTTGAGTTTTTTTGGATGTATTTAAAAGTTTTATAGCATGCTTTTTATTGTTTTCTGGTGAAGTCTATGGACGAATAGTGGAAAATAAAGGGGGTACTATGCTAAAAAGTTTTCTCTTTGGCTGATTTTTTTCCTGAGCATTTCCCAGTGGTTTTGGTTTTGACAGAAAATCTTTTCCATTTTGACATATATGTTTTTCTGGTAGTGGGTTTCCTGGCCTCCTGCAGAATATAAAGCATGTCCTCAGAAAAGAGATGCCTAAAAGGGATCAAAACCCTATCACTGACAATGTCATTTGAAGAGTGGACAGGTGAGGAGGAACAAGAGATCCCGTTGATTTGTGTGAGAAGATCTACCCTATGAGGTAACTTGTGTGAACTGGCCTGGTCAAGTGAGAAAGAATGGGGAACCAATGCTGTCTTGGCCAAAAGGGACTCACCAGCAAGATTTTGGGAGAGTCCTGCCTGATCTTGTTCAGAATTCATAGCAACAAAGGACTGGGGGCATACAGACATGTTCCCTTTCAAGGATGAGACAGGGTGTCCACTTTCCCAGTCAGAGGACTTGGGACTCTGTAACAGAATAGAGGAGGTTGTCTGTTCAGAGGGCAGGTGAAAAGTTCTACCTGAGAAACATTTCACCAATGGGCGATGTCCAGGAAAACATCTCTGTGAAGCATCCATTCGTGAGCTTTTGTGCTGGACATGCTCAAAGAATCTGCCATGAGACTGTGTTCTTAGGGAATGTAAACTGCTTGAAGAGTCACTTAATACTTGATAGCTAGATCCCAGACATGAAGAGCCTTTCTGCAAAGAAGATAGGACCTTTTGTCCCCCTACTTGTTGACATACCACATCACGGTGCTATTACCTGTGAAAACATTGAGGGTTCCAGGATGAAAAAGGGAATGAAAAGCTTGCAGAGCCCTCATCTCTTTTATGTTGATATGGCCAGACCTCTGATGTGGTGGCCAGAGACCCTGGACCTTCAGGGGCCATGAATGGCACACACCTCTTGTCAGAGGCATCTGAAGTCCTGGATTGAGATAGAGTTGATAAATCCATCACTGAAGCTCAAACTTAAGACAAAGAAGAAAAGGAAGCAAGAGCTTCGGGGGTGGCAATGTCGAAGCCACACTGATTTGAGGTAACACTGAAATGTCCTCATATGAAACCTGGTCATAGGGAGCATGAGAATGGTGGAAGCCATAAATCCCAGGACCCTGAGAAATTCTCTGGCTGTGACAGAGGACAGAGGAAGAAGAGACTGGAAAAAGGTTATCAGAGACAGAATCTCAGGGGCAGGAACAGATACCACCATGGATACAGTCTGAAGCCTGCATACGAGGAAGACATGATCCTGAGAAGGCATCAGAACAGATTTCTGGAGGTTTATAGTAAACCCAAACTGTAAAAGACAAGTGGTGAACTGGAAATCCTGTAACAGACTGCTGGGTGAAGGAGCTTGAATAAGCAGATTGTCCAGGTAGGGAAATATCTGCACATTCTGATGCCTGCAAAAAGCAATGACAGGAGCAAGACATTTGGTGAATACTCTTGGGGCAGTAGAAAGGCCAAAGGGCAAAGCCGAATACTGAAAATGCAAGGAAGAGACAGAGAATTGTAAAAATTTCCAGAAAACAGGATGAATGGGGATGCGAAGGTATGCATCCTTGAGATACAGAGACACCAGAAAGGTCTGGGGAAGAAGAGGAAACAATTTTGAGAAAGGTGTTGAGCAGGGAAAAATTTAGAAATAGATCTCCATGTACCCTCCATCCAGGGAACTAAAAACATCCTGGAGTAAAAACTTCTCCTACCTGGGTGGGAGGAACAGGCTGAATGGTGCCCTGATTCAAAAGAGATTTCAGAAGCTCTGGGAAATGAGGATGCTGCTACCAAGGATGCTGAGGAATACCTGAAAAGGGAGAAAGGGACTTCCAAACCATGAAATTTCACTGACGGATAATCAACAGAACCCAAGAATCTGAGGTGTTTTGATGCCAATTTGGAAGAGACAGGGAGAAGTGGAGAGGAGAGGTGGAGAGACAAGGGGAGCTGACCAAGGGGAAGGAAAGGCCATACGTGAAAAATAGAACCAGGCTTATCCTGAAAATGTTTCTGGGAGGAAGGAGTCTGAGTAAACCTAGCAGAAGGAACATGTCTAGAATCCTTTTGTACCCTTAGGGGGGTGGCAAACCTGTCTATGAACAAAGGCAGACATGGAAACCTGGTTCCTCTGAAACTTGGGAATAGTGGAAACAAAAATATGCTGAAGTTCCTGCAAGGCCTTTCCCTTATCTTGAAAGGACTTATATAAGTCAGCAGCAGCATCAGTCCTAAAAAGACATTTGTTATCCTGAGGAGTATCCAAATGTTTGGCCTTGATATCATTTGGCAAAGCCTGAAGACACAACCAGGAATAATGCCTCATCACTGAACCAAAGGCAGCAGCCCTGGAAGAAGCTTCAGCCAAATCATAGCTGCACTTTATTGAGTGATGGGCAACTTGAGAAGTGGACCTTAACAAGGAGAGGGCAGAGGCCATCTCTTCAGAATCAGGAAGGTCAGATACCACCATAGGAATTTGGAAAGATCGAAAACTTACCTGGTCATATGAGTCTGGTAGTTAATGGCCTAAAGGAAAAGGTGGCAGTAGTATAAACTTTCTTGCCCATCTTTCCCTTAGCTTGAATATCTTTATCAGAAGGAAGGAGCTTAATAGATGGGAACAACTTAGAGGGTTTGTCAGAAGAAACTGATGCCACTGAAGGATCAGCAGAAGGGAAATTATAAAGACATTTACAGTCCTCAGGCACCTTGTTTCTTTGGCACAGGGGCTGAGAGTCAGGGGCTACAGATGCTGCAGAAACAGTATTCAGAAGGGCAGCCAGAACAGGAAGGACAGCAGAAGGTTTGGGAGACTCCATTTGCAGGAGCTCGTAATACTTTTTTGAATGTCAGAGACCTGGGAACAGTCTCTGTTAAAATAGCCATAATGCGAGCAGTACTATCCCCAAAGGACAACTCTTCCAAGTGGAAATCTGGAATCAAGGAGTCTTCATCCTCTAAACTGTAGTCTGGGGAAGGAATTTGGGAAGGGTAAGCCAGGAATTCTTTCCCAGAATCCAAATCCTCATCTAAAGAATCCAGTTCCATAGGCATCTTGACAGGAGGGGAGCAGACATTAAAGCATTAAACAAATCCTGAGTGAAATCCTGCCATTCACACTGGAGATCCTTAACAACAGGGAAAATATGATTAGTCTTCTGTTTCTTTTTTGCAGAACATCCACCCAAACCACCATTGGGAGGGTCGCACCCTTGATGCGACTCAGTAAGAGTAGTAGGAAATTCCTCCCTCACTAGAGTCTGAGGAAATACCCTTGGCCCTTGGATATTATCAACTGAGGTTCCCCCCTCAATGCCAGGTGTAGACAGTGGGAAAGCCTCCAAGGACATGAGAGAATTTGGATCCATGTCGGCCCCATACTGGGCCATGGCAGAGAAATCTGAAGCAAGCACTGTATGGTCCTCAGGGCTTTCACTAGCCTCTAGAGAGATGTCTGATGGTGGCTGGACAGCAACATTTTTGGCCTTCTTCTTGGCAGCCAGCTGGCCCTTGGCATAGGAGGATTCCACCACCGCATCAGCCAGCAGCTTAAGTTGTTGGTTCTCAAGACATATGGACAAAGAGGAGAGGTGACTACAGGCACACAGAACACTGTGTATGATCGTGGGAAGCACCCAAGCAAAAAAGACATTTGTCATGACAGTCTTTATGGGGACTCTGCATCCCACCCTGACATTTTCCCTTTCTGGATGACAGGAACACAATACTAGACAATAATAAAAAAAAAGAAGAGCAGGAACCACAATGGGGCACTTATCTGAAACACGCCTTGGTAACCACCGCAGCAGAAGGGCATTCAGATGACATGATGTGCAGTAATGGCATTTGGACTGGTGGCAAAGATGTTCTGAGTGTTTGTGCCCATACCTCTGTGCCCTATGTCTTGCATGGAGAGCATATGTGTGATGTTCAGTGCCTATACGAACTGAAGGCTTTGGTATAATAGCTAGATGTTAGCCTATTCCTGGCAGGAGATCCTTTATGTGAATAATACTGCAACAGTGATGTGGAAGGACAGCTACTGCTTTGGCATAATGCCTTATTGGTTGGTTAAATTAAGATAATACAGGCATTCAGTTTAGAATAATACTAACTCCACTATCCATCAATAGAAAAAAGGAGTTGAAAATTCCTCTAAATACCTTTTCCCTTCCTAAAACATTAAGACTTCTTGCACAGTACAATCAAAAAAAGGATCCTAAGCTATCACATAAACACTCCTTTAAAACACCATTGGCAGCTACGCATAGTAACACTGTATCCAGTGCCTCCACTCCTAAGCCTTTAAGGCAAACCAGCACACAGCCAAATTTCCTGGTCATTGGTGATTCTGTAGTGAGGCTCACCGATGCCCTCCTCACCAAAACGAGTAAGGAGAGAGTCATGGTTAGCTGCCTTTCTGAGGCTAGGATCTGTTAAGCCACACAGGCACTCAAGTTATTGAATGACAGGTACGAGTATGACTCTGTCATAGTCCATGTGGATGTTAATGACCTGAAACGTACCTCCCTTGACTATATGAAGGGAGACATGATCAAGCTTCCTGATTATGTGTCTCAGGCAGGTATGAGCCCCGCACTGAGCAGCATACTGCCTTCTCCTAGGATGATGCCATGTTACCAACAGAAAAATTATTGATGTTAACAATTGGTTTAGCTTCTGGTGTCAATCCAGGTGGGCACAATATTTGATAGCTGGGAGGACATGGTTGACAGACTATGCTGCTTTACCAGGGATGGTCTGCACTTGTCCTCTCTGGGTTTTCAGATATTGGCAAAGGCCTTTTCAACCCCCATAGTGTCTTTTTTAGGCAATGACAAACTGATAAACCTATCGACTTAACTGAACCTATGAAGGAATATCTGAAGGTGGTGTTGCTCAATGCTAGAAGTCTTAACAAGAAACTCCACTCCCTGTAAGCCTTCCTGTCCTTGGACAGTGTAAACATCTGTGTAGTAAAGGAGAATGGTTTAAATTCACTGAGAGTACCCCAGCAATGCAAGGTTATAATGCTGTCCATACCTTTATACCAGCTGCTGCACAGGAGGGAAATAAAGTTGGAGGAGTGTCAGTCTATTTTAAGACTAATGTCACATCCAGATTAGTTAACGTTTATGAACCACTGGAACTCATACAAGTGCAACTCATCATAAACAGGGTGCATAACATATTCTTACAACATATAGGTCCCCATCAATGTCCCAGGAAACCCATACTACCTATCTCAATGTACTAGAGTCCCTTACCGTTCAACCCAATATGATATTGATGGGGGATCTCAACTACCCCTCTATAGACTGGGAGTCCTGCAACCAACTTGATTATTACCAACATCCTGGAACAGTTGGTCCAGTCTCCTACCAGGGGTACAAACATCCTTGATCTTGTACTCATGAGCATGGGGAGCCAATGCTCCTTACCCATTGTAATATATTCACTCATCAGTTCTCACCATAAGGCAGTACTACTTGAAATAAAAATTAAATCTGGGAATCCAGCAAAACCAAAAACCGTTAGGAGCTATTCCAAAGCTAACCTCTCACTACCAAGCAATACCTTGTCTAAATTCCAAGCACCCCCCTCCCAAACCCAGTGAACACCATGGAATATTCTGATCTATTTACAAAATCTCTGTACAGCTGTATTGGTAGCAGTTTAGACTGAGCTGTGCCCACTCGTATTAAGAATAAAACAAACTCAAGACATGCCACTCTGGTGGAATCACACTATCAATCTGATACAACAAAACTATCTAAACAGGCAGCTAAAAGGGTTAAATACTTCAAAGGCTAAATTTGAAGAAAAAATAGCATCTCAGGCAAAGGACAACCACAAAGCTTTCTACAGCTATGTCAATAACCTCAGAAGAGATACACAACAATATTCAGAACGTATTGTAAATGGCATCGCCAACACTGAATCCGAGACCATTGGCAACCTTTTGGCTGTCAGGTTCAGCTCAAATTTCTCTCCCGATAGTCCAAAGGAAATACCACATAATACAATCCCCCTCAACCATTACTAGAGAACAGGTCATTAATGCACTTACCAAGGCAAAAAACACTGCATCGATGGGCCCTGATAACATCCTGGGAAGTTTAATAAATAGCATGAAACATCACCTTTCTAGTTCGCTTGAATCACTTTTCAGCCAGATCCTTCTGTCAGGTTTTGTGCCCAAGTAATGGAAGATGGCTACATTCATTTCCCCTGTACAAAAGACATCCAATCACTGATCTGGGTAACTACAGACCCATAAGTCTTATTAGCCTCATATGTAAGGCCATGGAAAGAATCATCATGGACATGATAAGTAAGGACATAGGTAACCTGCAAACATTGGACCCATCACAATTTGGCTTTGTTAAAGGAAGGTCATAACTACAAAATCTGGTGCATTTTTTGAGAGTGTCACCAAAGCATTGGATGAAGGTAAGACTGTACGCACAGTTTACCTCGACCTGGCCAAGGTTTTTGATACAATACCCACACAGGCATTAGACACAAGCTCACTAATATAAGTATAAACCCTTTTCTCACCTGCTGGATAGCCAGCTTGCTCACTGATAGGACCCAGGAGGTCAAAATAAGTGAGGCCACCTCCACCAAGAGGCCAGTCACTAGTGGAGTCCCCCAGGGCTTGGTATTGGGCCTGCTGTTTTTTGGCTTCTATTTCTCTGAAATGGAAGCAAATGCTGAAGGTCTATGGCTGACTAAATTTGCAGATGATTGCAAGCTGGGGGTTATCATCAACTCCCCTGCAGACACTACCATTCTCAAGAAGGTCCATCACTGACTAATAGATGGTGCCAAAGCCATGGTCTTAAACTCAGTACTAGGAAATGCATAGTTGTACCCTTTCGGAACTAAACCATCCCAGCTAATTGCCATGTTGATAATATACCCCAAAGAGTCAACTCAGCGGTCAGGGATTTGGATACACACATGGGCAGTAGCCTTAACTTTGTCCACCACATGGCCACAGTGGTGAGGAAATCCTTTTATGTTGTACAACTTATAAACAAGGGCATGGCATCTAGGTCTAAAGAGGTCATTATCCCACCCTACTCTGCCCTCATCAAACCAGTCATAGAGTACAGTGCTCCCTTTGGTATGTACCTGACCAGGCATATGCAGCAACTAGAGAGACTTCAAAGGTTCCTTATAAAAAGAATACAAGACATAACAAACCTGCCTTATGCAGAGTGGCTTAAAGACCTTTCCCTCTACTCAGTCTGCTATAGACCGCTGAGGGGTGATCTATGCCTGGTTTACAATGCATCCACAAATCCCAAACTTCTGAATCTTCTACATATTCATTAGTCCTATGGAACAAGTTTCCCATTCATGTGAAGCTGAGTTTGTCTACTACCCAGTTTAAGCACAATCTAGACAAGAGGATAGGGAATAGGAAATTTACATTGGGCCTGGCAGTCATGTCCCTTAATTTCCTATTTGGAAGCAGAACATCATTATTCTTTTGGGAAAACTTGGCTAGGCTTTGAAAGGCCCCTTAGGTCATCAGTCTAGTAACAATCTATGAATCTATGAATCTATAAATACAGACATACATTCATTCAGTTTCATAATACATATTTTCAATTCAGTTAATCATTCATGCCATTAGAATACATAATATTAAAAGTAAAAATAAACTTTGCTTCTTTATGTAATAAATAATTAAGAACATTTTTTTATGTGTATATTCATACATAATAAAAATCTCAGCTGTTCAATTCATTATTATGTTCATATAAAAATGCTCAGCAGCAGAAATATTTGCTGCACCATTTTTTAAGGTTCCCAAATGTTCCAAAATCCAGGGTCTAACTATCCTAATAGTCTGATATACTATTTCTCTCAAGGACACTTCAGAGCATAAACAAACCAGAATTAAAGTTTATTTATAAGTCCAGTAGATTTAAACAACAGGTGCCATTGTTAAACTAGGAATCCCTCCTGCTGGTCTCATGGCAAGTTTATCTCCCCAAGTCAGCTCTGTCTCATAGAATTTGCAGCACATATCATGTGGCAAATAACACCACTAACAAATAACACCACTAACATAAATAAAGCCAGTGGGACTTCCAGCTGCACTGAAGAACCTTGCAGAACTTAAATGTATGTCTCATACTACAAAAGGCATTAGTAGGTTGTGTTTTTTGCTGTAATCCTTAATGTACCAAACATAAATGCATGAGCCAGCAGCAGGGATTTCAGCCTGCTCCCCATGTAGAAACATTCTGATTTCTACCCTTCAAGTCTGTAAAAACACTCCACACTAAACTGTAATTCTAGCCCTTCCAGTCTCTAAAAAAACATTTATCCACTTTTTTTCTATGTGATATATCTCCACTACCCTCCCAGCCTGTCTCTGAGTCAACATCAGCTGACTCAATCACTTACAGCCCTCAGACATTTCAGTCCCTCCCAGGCAGAAACATTCTGGTTTCTACCCTTAAAGTCTGTAAAACACTCCACACTAAAATGTAATTCTAGCCCTCCCAGTCTCTAAAGAAACATTTACCCATCTGTTTTTTTAATTTATTTTATGTGATTTATCCCCACCACCCTCTCAGTCTGTCTCTGAGTTAACAATAGCCGACTCACTCACAGCTCTCAGACAAGGTAATTTCATAGGTCATCCAACTGGTAAAATTAAAAGGGCTCTTACTACTTTTTAAAGGGAAAAAAAAGCATTAGTAACACAAGAAGAGCTAACATTTTAGATGTGACTTCAGAGCAACTGATAGTTTATGTTTTAATTGCACATACCTTGCTCGGCTCTCTATCTAACTCCCTTTTTTGCAGCAATCTAGTTCCTTGCTCCCTGCAGCTCGAAGGCCTATTGTCCTTTCCCATTGTTTTTTTTTTTTGCTCATTTGTCACACCTGTTACAAGTCTCCTTGAATTAGACCAAACCTTAACTCATAAATAATATACCCCCGAGCTTGTCAGTGCCTTTGAGTGCTCAAGAGTGGCTGTATCACTGATTATTTTTGTTGGTTTCTTCTGCTCCTTCCTCCTTCTCAACGTTGCCCTTTCCATTCGCCCTTTGGGCTCACTCCGCTCCCCACCCTACCCCCAATCCCCATCCCCCAGTGCCTCTATACTTATAACCTCAAAACCACATCCCCTCTAGCATTCAGCCTATCTGAACAGTCCCCACCCGCCGCCACATTCACTAACCACTCCCGCTTCCACTACCGAGGACAATCCCCTTTCCTATTCTTACCTTCCCTCCTTCTCCATTCTTACTACCAAAGACTACACACCACTTTTACCTTCTGCTAATTCCTTCTCCCCTCTGTAAATCCCCACTGTATACTGTAACCTTACACCATGCATATCAAACCTATACTTACTCTACCATTAATATGTCTACCTTTCCAACTCTACTGCCTATTCCATCTTACCAGACTACCTGACTTTTCTTACTTCCCCTATCTATCACACAACTTCAATATATGCTTTAAAAGAATCTCACCTCTCAACTTATATCGCTCCTCACCTTTATTACTACATTGACACTCTATTCTTTACTAGAAAGATTATTCCTGATATCTGTAATACAGTCCCAATCCCTCACAAGCCATACCTCTCCAGCTACCCTGCTCTCAACTCCAACTCCATTGAATCAAAAGACCTTACCTCCTTCCTACTCCAGCTAATCTTCATCCTTCTCTCTAGTGACATACATCCTAATCTTGGACCCTCAGACAACCATGCTTCCAACCCTAACTTGTCTTCCTCACCCTCTCACCATAAAGCTTTCCTTTTTGTTACCATTAACACCCAAAGTTTATGAAATAAACTTCCTACCCTTCATGCTTGGCTATCCCATTGCCACCCTGATGGTCTCTCTATCACTGAAACATAGCTAAAACCCCACATAAAAGACTCCAAAATTATCCATCCGAACTACAACATCATAAGAAATGACAGAACCCTTAAGAAAGGCGGTGGAGTAGCCCAACTTTTCTCCTCCTCCCTAACAGTGACACCCTATACCAAACATATACCCCAATTTGCAACAGCTGAACTAACCCTAGCCCTCCTAAAAATGAATAACCATAAAAACATATGTATAGCTGCCCTATATATTCCACCAGGTCAGTCAGAATAAGATTTCCATTGAAATTGTCTCCTATAAAAAACTTCTAGGTGTTATCATTGATGAACATTTAAAGTATGACATCATATACAAACTAGTATTAAGAAAATACACCAAAAGCTCAGAATGCTGTATCATCACAGCCGTTATCTCACTCCCTCATCTAAACATATAGGCTCGAATTCCTACCTCACCCCCTCTCTCTTGTATGGTGCCCCTCTCCTCACAAACTTCAATCCTCCTTAAAGTCAAAACTGTCATCCTGCTACAATAAAATTTCTAAGTTTGCTACCATGACCAAATCTTCCTCCCGCCACTGTGATGCGCTGCACTCCTTGAACTGGCTGGAACTCACCCACTATCTCTCTTACATTCAACTGTTAACTGCTCACAAACTCATTTTCAAACCCACTAACTCCCCTTCCCTCTCTTCCATACTCACCTTACATCATCCTGACAGAATACTCAGGTCCAGTAACCAGAATCTCCTCAAAGTGTACAAACCCTTATGTGCACCAGGGCAATTTCTTCTGTCTTTTTCCCTTGCTTGTCTATGGAATCCACCCCTCCCACATTTGAATCACCTATAATCACTCCACCTTCAAGACCATGCTCCATTCCCATCTCTGTTCTCACTGGGAATACTCATGGTCTCACCCCACCTGACTCCCTCTATTTTATTTCTGCTCTCCCCTCCTTTTTTTTTTCCTTTCTCAAAACTCAACCTACTGACTCACTTCATTTCATTTTCACTCCTTCCCCCTTTTTTCTTTCTCATAACTCAACCTATTCACCTCTCACTGTTTTACTCACCTCTACTTCTTCCTACCTCTCACTTCATGAAACTATGAGTGCACATATGCCTGCACTCCAGATTATACTTATTTACTCCCAAATACTTGTGTTTTAATTTCATTCAATGCTTTGTTACAACATCTTGCTCAAATTCTATTATTTTGTCTTATTTATTACTGTGTTTTAGTAGTTTTTGAAAATTGTATTGTACTTGTTAACTTTGTTGATATTAGCTTTGTAATATTTATATATGGATCTTTTCTCCCCGGGCCTTCATTCAAAATGGGCTAATTTTCAGCCCAATGGACTCTCCTGGTTAACAAACTGCAAATAAATAAATAAATAAATAAAAATAAATAGTACATGCAAGTAGTTTAAGATGTTGATCTGTAGAACAATTTAATATTCTAAAGGCACCAAGGATTGAGAACTCTATCAAGAGAGAAGCTAACAGTATTAAAAAAAATAATAATAATATCATAGCACATTTAGCCAGGGGTATTGGATATAACAAGGACAAAATAATATTTTTATAATTTATTTGTTACGATAAAACTTAAACTTCTATAAAACAAGAAATAATGTTATGGAAAAAACATTATAAATAAAATAACAAGTGTTATGAAACAGACTACTACCAACCTTTCCCAGCTACTGAGTCCATAAAAAAGTAATAGGCAAACAATCTCAACAGCACAATAGGACCCAGATACAGCTGAATAATCCAGTGTACAAAAGTACGTTTATTGAAAATACATGAGCGCTTTCGCAGTTGTACTGCTTCTTCAGATGTCAATGCAACAACTAAATGAGTTTTATTAAATACTCTAACATTTCAAAAGTTAATTGATCACATGACCAATTAATAGTTTTACTCAAACACACAAATGTGCTTACAATATATAGATACCAATAGTTATACATAAAAACATCTAACATATATAAAAACAATTGTTAATGCAACTACCTAAAAATAAAAACAAAACGTTACACATATTTCACCTAACAAGTGGTTTGGATTTAAGTTTTGGTTTTATGGGTACATTATCATTAAGCCCATGCCCATGATCACTCCTTAATCAAATCATCCATTTGGCCTCTAATTGTTCTGTACTATTTCTGTACCCATAAAATGGGCCTTTTAAGCCCATATAGTGAACATGTACCGTTCTATCGGAGGTTTGTAGATGATGTGTTCCTCTTATGGAATGGGTCTGTTGCACAATTCCATCTATTTGTGGTGTGACGATTGGGGAGAGATGGGTGAAGGCTGCCAGCCTAATCAAACAGAATTTGATATATAATTCTGGCATTTGTAAATAAATGTAAAATACAGGCATGTTTCTTGAGTGTAAAGGAATACTGTGAAATGTAGAACTGCAAAATATGTGACAACATTGCACTCTACTGGCCCAGTGAAGCATGTTGTGACCCTTTCATGTTAGAATTCGGCTCCAGTGCACCTGGATGAAGGTTTCATGCCCATTGTTTTAAGGCTAAAGTTTATGACCAGAATTTACATGTGGAAGGTGCTTTATTGCTCTAGTTTCTGCTAGAGTGTATATGTGAAATGCCTTTTATTGTTGTAAGTTTCTGAGCAGGTGTTACATTGCTAAATAATGCAGTTTGTGGCCTAAGAACTCACGCCAGGTGTTAAGATGATGCAATATCACCTGGGACCAGATGGTGTCCCAGGCTGCATCTTGCACAAACTGCAGAATGAACTAACTCCCCACCTAAACACGCTGTTCAACCTCAGCCTCTCCACAGGCTACATGCCCATAGAATGGTGCACATTAACGGTTATTTCGCTCCACAAAGGAGGGGCCACAAGTGACCCTGGTAACTATAGCCCCATAAGCCTGACTAGCCTGGTCTGCAAGGCTATGGAGCGCATCATCATGGAACTCATTAACAAAGACATTGGGAACCTCCAAGCACTTGACCTGACCCAGTTTGGCTTTTTAAGGGCAGATCATGCCTACTAAACCTGGTTGACTTCTTTGAGACAGTCACCAAGGCCATAGATGAGGGAAAGGTGGTTCACACAGCCTACCTTGACCTCGCCAAGGCTTTCAACACCATTCCCCACTCAGGTATTACAGAAAAACTCACCAGCCTGAACATAAACCTCTACATCACGAGATGGGTTACCAACTGGCTTCCAGACAGAACTCACACGGAAAGAATAGCCGGCTCCAGGTCTAACTCTAAACCAGTCACAAGTGGTGTCCTGCAAGGCTCGGTCCTGGGACCCCTACTGATTGGCATATACTTCTCAGAAGGAAAACACAGGAGGACTATGGCTAACCAAGTTTGCAAGTGACTGCAAACTGGGAGCCATAATTGTCCAGCTGACACGGACATCCTCCAAAAGGGCCTTACTGAGATGGACACCTGGTGTCAAAGTCATGACCTCAAGCTAAATGCCAAAAAATGCATAGTCATCCCATTTGGGAAAAACAAAACACCCACCAATTACCACATAGGTGGCAGCCCCCTTAATACAGAAGAGGTAATAAGAGATCTGGGGACCCAGGTAGATAGTAATCTCTCCTTTGACAATCATGTTGCCAAAGTAGTTAGGAAATCTTTCTATGTGGCCCATCCAATTACTAAAGGGTTCGCATCTAGAAATAAAGAGGTTATAGTGCCCCTCTACTCGTCACTCTTTAGACCCATCATAGAGTACAATGCCCCATTTGGGATGTACCTCACAAGACACTTCCAACAGCTGGAAAGACCACAAAAGTACCTCACCAAGAGGATTACTGGCCTCAAACATATGCCCTATGCAGCCCAACTGAAAAAACTCTGGCTGTACTCGGTGGCATATCACTTACTCAGAGGTGATCTCTGCCTGACTTACAAAGCCATGTCCAACTCAGAATTGATGGACATGCTCCACCTAAAGAAATCCAAGTCACTGTGAGCCACGCACTCTAGTGAGCTAAACCTCACCACAACAATAAATAGAACATGCTGGAGGGATAGATTCCTGTCACAGAGACTCCCCATGCTTTGGAACAAAATTCCATATTACATCAGGCAGAGCCCCTCACTAACACTCTTCAAGAGAAACCTTGACGAGTGGATGGGTAACAGAAAATACACCCCTGGGGTCACTTCATTGGCTCTGCTTGACAGAGGATCAGTTAATTAATCAATGGGGTGGCGAAAACCGACACACTCTGGCTAGGCTTATAAATGCCCTTGGGCAGATAGTCTAGTACCTACCTATGAACCTATGAACCTATATGAATACTGGGAAAACCTAAGTGTCAAAAATGATGTCATTTGGGAGGGCCTTAGAGACATGTTTGTTAGTAATGTTTAAATACTATTTCTCACAAGAGACCAGGGCATTTTGATCTTGGATAACTAACTCAGCACTCTGCCTAAGCTCACATGTAAGTTTCTAGCACTGTGCTTTCTTGTAGGAATAGTTAAAGCTAGTAAAGATTAATTACGTATTTTTCTTTGAAATGAGACCTGTCCTACTGTATTATTTTAAGTTTCTGTGTGATCTCTGAACTCTTAGATATCTCTTTGATGTAGTAGTTTTGTCTTGTGTTTTAATTATTTATTATTAAATATTTTTAAAACTTCTACCTGTGGCTGGTTTGTGTAGAGAGAAGCTCTAGAATACATTGCATATTTATAGAGGTTATTATAATAGGCCACTCTAAAGTAAGCCTTGACTCTTAGTCATACTACCATTGGATAATAATATTGCACAGTTATAATTTGACACCCTTTTAATGGCCTTTTAGTAGCTGATATTATTAGCTGGGTGGTGGCAGGGATTACTACCATACGGTCTGGGTAAAAGGACACAGCTGGAGAATCTGTGTCAGCCTTTCCCAGGAGTGTTTGTGAAGTTGTATAAATACTTATCTCAAAGTGTGTGTGCATTGTGTCAGCTACTTGGCAGGGACACGAAGCATTGGTTGGACAGAGAGGGTACTGGAGGTTCTAGCTTGCCCTAATTAGGCTGAGACCTGGACCCTATAGCTGTGCCAGTGGGGAGTCTTATTGGGGACTGGTGAGTCAAGGAGCAACCAGACCCAGACTGACTGTGATCTCTGTGTGCACTTAAGGGAAATTGTACTTTACTGTGTGTATTAGTCATCATTTTGTCTTCTATGAGACGACCTCCCTGGTGTTAGTGGTGAGGATTGAGGCTCCTTGATTGCTGGGCCAGGGCACGGTCATCACATGTGGAATACATCACCACAACCACCTCATTTTTACTTTTCACTTCAACAGTTTCCCAGGAAACTATAAACTTTTTAGATGTTAGAGTAGTTGTTGAAGCGACAGGAATGATTTCCCCTAAACTGTATAGGAAGCCCTGTCATTGTAATCATTTATTAGCTAGGGATAGCATGCACCATCCTTATATATTTAAAAATGTAGTTAAAAATCAGGCTTTTTGGGCATCCAGACTCAATGTTAGTGATCAAGATTTTGTTGCTCAGGCTGATTATTTAGAAAATGCTTTTTCTGAAAGAGGAAATGGAAAGTAAATAAAGCCATTAGTGAAGTTAAGCATCTCAGAACAAGCAAAGCTAGGCCATGTTTTTCAGAAAGAATCAGCAGTAACACACAGGAAAATATGGTAGCACAAGCAAGGAGACTGGAAGTTCCCCTACAGATGAGGAAATCAGGGAAATAATAGACCCCAACCTAGATTTCTTTTTAAGAATATGAAGTCTTTTAAGAGGTAACTCTGTTACCCTAAAAACAGAGTTAGAAACTTTAGTATAAGGGCTACCCTACCATGTGGCAGATGTTCAGCTTGTAATTTTATAGATAGTACGGCAATTTTGCACATCCTGACAAAGATAAAGTATACAGATTTAATGTGTATGCCACCTTTGGTTCGGAACACATCATGTAGTTAACCTATTGCATATTATATTTCAAATTTTATATAGATAAAACTGATAGAACTTTCAAAGAAAGAATAAAAGAGCATATCTATTATATTGGTAAATGTAATAGCAATAGTGCTTTGGCCAAACATGTGCAACAAATATTAAACATAGTTTTAAGTTTATGGCCATTGGTAGAGTGTATGAGAATATTAGAGGAGGGGATGTTAGAAATATTACAGAGCAATTAGAGGCCAAATGGATTACTAGATTAAGGGGTGATCATGGGGATGGACTTAATGATAATGTATCCATAAAACCAAAACTTAAATCCAAACCCCTTGTTAGGTGAAATATGTATAAAGTTTTGTTTTTATTTTTAGGTAGTTGTATTAACAACTGGTTTTTATATACATATTTTAGATGTTTTGATGTATAACTATTGGTATCTATATATTGTAAGTACCTCTGTGTGTTTGAGTAAAATTCTTAACTGGTCATGTGCTCAATTAACCTTTGAAATGTTAGAGTATTTAATAAAACTCATTTAGTTGTTGCACCTGACATCTGAAAAAGCATTACAACTGCGAAAGCGCTCATGTATTTTCAATAAACGTACTTTTGTACACTGGATTATTCATCTGTATCTGGGTCCTATTCTTCTGTTGAGATTATAAATAAAATGTTTTGCTTTTTAGATCTAAAACATGGATTCTCATTGGATATACCTATTTAGTTGCATAATCCAATTACACACTATCATTAGTAACGGAGTGCGCAGATTCCATTGTCTTGTATTGCTGTGGTCCGGAAAAAGGATTTTAGTTTATAATGAATTTTGAACCCTTGTAGTCAATGTTCAAAGATGATCAAGGGATAATATTATCTGTGGTATCTCTTGTTCCTCTTTGCAGATCAGTCTTGATCCTGGAATTTGTGACATATGAAATCAAACTAACTAAATATTTTTATTCATTTATATAAAACAAATATACATGATAACATTATAAGACAAATATACAAAATGGCCAACATATACAGTTAAAAAAAGTCAGACAGAATTGTATTGCTGGCAGGAACGGCTATATATCTGAATTTGTTCCACAGCTTTATAGGACAATTTGAAGCAAGACAAGTAAACACAATACAAAAATAAATAAATAAAATAAAAAAATAAATAAATAAATAGCAATACATCTCAAGAACGTTGAAGTTTGTTGGATTGCAGGCCTAGCTGAGCAAAAGGAGGAAGTACAGATTTGTAAGAAGCTATATAGTGACATGGCCGTAACATATATATGTATAAACACACACACACACACACACACACACACACACACACACACACACACACACACACACACACAAACACAGTTCCAGGAGTCATGTCATTAGCTCATGGATAAATCCTGCTCTAATGGAAGGAGTCAGTGTATGCAGTTGTAAGAATCTACTGCAGACAATAACTATCCTGAGTCTCTGAGACAGGAACACTTGTGTCCTTTAACCAGATAATCCTTTAGATTCTTTTGAAGTGAATCAGTTTATCTGGGACAGTGACTAATTTGGGTAACTTGTTCCAGGAAGTAGGAAAAAACTTATCAAAATCTCTTTAACATGAGGCCAAAGAGAACTGTGGTCTATCTATTTAGAGGAATTTGAGAACAGGAAATAGGAGGAGACTTCTACGGTGAGCTTAAATAAACAATTAAAATCTATTATAAGGAGTTTTAATGTTAGTACTAAATTGAAATCAAGTCTGTTGTACTGCTTGCAGGATAACCTGCAAAGTGTCACATTTTGATCAAAAATGTCCCACTTTTCAGCATCTGAAAAGGTGTCAACTTGAATCCCATATCTTGTATTTTCTGATGAAGTGCAGAATCTCAAAACCCTGATCCAGTACAAACCAGATTTGGATCACTTCAGCAAGAGTCCTGCAGATAGTTGTTAAATGTCTTTCTACTGGAATTGTTTTTTTTTTGTTTCTTTCAAAATACAATATGCTTCTTTGTTTTACCATGACATCTGACAATCCTTGCAAAAATGATCTAGTTTAACGCCTGTTCTGAAACAGGAAAGTTTTGACAGCAACACTACACAGTGATAAACCCCATCAACCCCCCCCCCCACAAAGCTGCAGAAGACTGCTCATATATACAAGCATTTCCATCTCTACCCCAATTTTGTATTCCTGAATTTTGGAAGTTGTTGGCTATAATGGTATTAGAACTAGTCTGATTTCTTCTATGCCAAACTGATAAACCACAGAGCAACAATTTTAATACCAGCAAAAAATGAAACTTAACAGAAAGTTAGGCTGTTCAGATAAACAAATGTAAAGAGACAGCCTAAAACCTTGGGTGTGTTAGCTGAACATGGGTTAACTATGTGGTATGTTTTTGCATACCTCCGTATCATTTACTTATTGTTTCATATATGTTTGTAAATGTGCAGTCTGTGAAGCAGCTAGTTTAATGCTTTAAAGTCGATTGTGATCTGATATGATTTTTTCTAAAATGGAAAACTTTCTAGGATAACAAAGGACATTTTTTTTTTCAGATGTAAAATGTTCTTTATGCAATAAAGCACACTAAAAAGTAGCTAATGGGAATTAGTAAGCTGACTTCACTGCCAAATACCTTATGGCACATGAGAGGTAACTACATAGACAGGGCCCGTGGGATACGATCATTAAGTCAACTAGAAATGTACCAAACAGCAGAAGATGGTTGGTAATATTCACACAGGATTTTTGGATTTAGGAGGAAACAACCAGAATACCATTAGGAATGATAACAAATTTGATTGTGATTTCTTTATTTGTGACCTTTAGGTAGGAATACAGAATTTAGCACATTTATTAACAAATATCATCAACATCTATAATAAAGTAAAACATAATTACTAAATTACTTAAAAAAACTGAAATATATGGAGAAAGAGCAATGCACAAACTGCTTTCCTCTTAAACTAAATACAAACAGGAATGCAATAATTTACAACTAAGCAGGGCTGATTCTGCCATGCACAACAAATCTGCAGTATCTAAAGCTATTCAGGAAGACTGTTCATTGTTTTGTAAACCTTATCAACCACTGACCAGAACAGAACACATGTTTCCTTGAACAGGCACAGATAGCACAACGCATAAAATGAAGGCACCAGCAGAAGTGGCAGTTGTTGAAATGTGTCAGGAAAAAAACCCTTGTGGTTAAGAAATAATTATGTTTTTCTTGGGCTACAGCCTTGCAGTTTCAAAACAGAACTCTGTCATTCAGTATTTAATGCACAACAAATTGTATGTTGATACAGAAATGAGCAAGCTATGGACAAAATAGTTTCATAACTATTTTATTTCCTGCTATAGCAAACCACCAAATAAACATAAGAAAGTCAATCAAAATGCTTTATCTGCAGGAAGTAAACATAGTACCCTCCCCTTCAAAGGATATGGCAGCTAGATTTATTAAAACCTGACTAAGAGCTTGATACATGAGTACAAATACTAGCTGTGATATCAGACTATATAAACTTTCATAACGTACGCCAACAGTCTAGCTAAAAAGATTGTAGTAGTTAAACTACCTAATTCGACTTATATTTCTGTATTTCTTGTTTACAAGGATTACTGTTGTAAAAGTATTCCAACTGTATGTATGTCAATATGTTTACGTGTAACTTATTGTGAGCTACACCCCCCCATGTATAATTAAGTTTCTCTGTACTTTTCTTTATGTCAGAGTTTTAATGTGAGGAGCTTTTCTCCCTGGGCCTTCACTGAAAATGGACTCCTTACCCAGTCGGACTTTCCCAGTTAACAAATGTCAAATAAATAAATAAAATAAATAAATAATAAATAAATGGTGTCATGATATAGAAACTATATTTGACCATATGTGTTGAGTAGACTTATGTGTACCTATTTTTGGTCAATATTTTTCTAAACATATCATTATTTAATAAATGCTAACATGATATGCCTTTAAAAAGATTTGAATTCCAATGCTAATACAAAAATAAAACAGCACAAACATAAATTGATACACAGCTGTGGAAGCTAGTAGCTTTGAGACCCATGCTGCTTTATTACTGCCATATTTTCAATACTTGGATGTCTTAAATGCTAAGAAAAATGCTCTTCCATTTCAGTTCTATAACTGTTACATGCTCATCATGTACACCACATTCTTAACATGCAAACCTGGTTACATGGCCTAGAGGGATGGAGCCCAAATTATTATCAAGAAATGACTAGCAATCCAGAAACTGGTGGCCCTGGCCAAGGAAAGGGGAATGAGCATTCGACACGGCATCACCCACCTCTGAGTAAGGTAGGTGGGCAGGAACAGCACATTCCACCATGAGCAGACTGTGGCAAAGAACTGAAGATGGCACAGGCATGATGTCCATCTTATACTTTTCATATATTAATGTCCAGCTAGAAGCTCGTTTACCTGGCTAGGAGGGGGAATGGTGAAAAGGTTTATAAGTCTGGCCAGCCATCTGACTTGTGGCAGTTCTGAAGTCTTAATTGTACCACTAATTATAACATCTATGTGTTTACATGTCCAGTAAACGTGTATGTCTCGGCAGTGAACCTGTACGTATGGTATAACATGAATAACTTATTTGTATAACTACCTACATGTTTGGTGTGCTTTTAAACATGAATAAATACATGCATTATACATATATCAATTATATTAAAGTGTAAATACCAAGGTAGTCACTGTTATAACTTGTAGATATTCTAATGTTGTCTAATATTCCAGTATTAGTTTTACAACATGATTAGACCACTTTGGTATAAGTGTTAGTATCAGATAGATTAGTAGTATATATCTTTATTAGTTAAGTCTTTGAGGTTTTTTTTTCGTAATATTATTGCTTCCTTTTGCTAAATTTGCTTTCAGTTAGTTTTGTTATAAATTAGCCTGTAATAGAAATCCTGTTGATTGTGTTGCTGTTATGTTTCCTTATAGATTTGTTTAATCACAAAGGAACCATTAATTCTTTTACTGCTTTGTTCAAGTGTTGTATTAATTTGTCAGCATAAATTATTGGAGCTTGTGTTTATGCCTGTATTAGGCTTTTGATCTTTTTGAACTATAACTTCATTGGTTAAGAGCTTTAGCTAAGTCATCTGATACTTTA